>NC_053167.1:15171421-15183909 GCF_016835505.1 Polypterus senegalus
TATTTTTAAGGATCTCTTTGTATACCATGTTGTCAGTTCAGCACTCGGTTGTAATATGACCAAGCTATGCGAGCTTACTCTTGAGCATGCAACGTATAGTTGTCCATGAGAAAAGCAATCTTGCCTCAAATCAATGGCAACCTTTTGTAGGGTCTGTCCCTGAGACTTATTAATTGTCATTGCAAACAGAGCCTTACTGGAAAATGAAGGCATTTGAATTGAAATTGGAGATTAGATGGTATAACGGGATGCGAGGAATAAAAACTGTCTCACCTGAGGCACTGGCAGTAAAAATAGTTGCTTCAATTAGGTTGTTTTAAAGGACGGCCTTATATGTCGCTTCATTTATAAAACAGCGGAGAAGCTGTGTAAAGGCTTCTTCACAAAAACAGCAGAGCGCTTTATATGGGCAGGCAGTCAGCCAAAGAAGTCTCGTGCCGCTACAAAGTCTCGTGCCTGTAAGGTTTTCAGTAACATTATTGGTGTCCCAACCCTCAAAATTAGATTATGCTCAGTATTGCCTGGAGGATTCAGAGTGTGGAGAAACTCTAGAGACAACGTGTGTATTAATTTGTGGATTTTTCTGTGAGTATTTGGTGGCAGCATGACGGTTGCTTCCGCAAGACCGCGCGTAGCTGCGGAGCTCAGCTCGGAGCGAAATGAAGTGAATGAAATGAGGTGAATGGGAGGGAGATGATGACGTGACTCCCCACCCGCCTTAACTGTCAGTCTCTCCACAAACACAGTCTCGGATCTCAACTCTCCTTTTATAAATCAGTAAAGGAGAGAAGACTAAACACTAAGGAAAAACAACGGCAAGACCGTGTGAGGTGCTGGAGCTCAGCCCAGAGCGAAATGAAGTGAATGGAGGGAGATGATGACGTGACTCCCCCACCCGCCTTTAACTGTCAATCTCCACAAACACAGTCTCGGATCTCAACTCTCCTTTTATAAATCAGTAAAGGAGAGAGGACTAAACACTAAGGAAAAACAACGGCAAGACCACGCGTGAGGTGCGGAGCTTAGCTCGGAGCGAAATGAAGTGAATGAAATGAGGTGAATGGGAGGGGAGATGATGACGCGACTCCCACCCACCTTAACTGTCAATCCCCCACAAACACAGTCTCGGATTGTGATGTCCACGGCTTTATTTAATGTTAGCTCAGACCCGCACTTAAAAGTTTCTCTCGACTTTTTCTGTGTTTGTGTCAAACACTATTCTATCCCTGATAATCTCAACTCTCCTATGTAAGTCAGTAAAGGAGAGAGGACTAAGCACTAAGGAAAAGAACGGTAAGACTGCGCCAGGTGCGGAGCTCAGCTCAAAGCTTAAATGAAGTGAATGAAATGAGGTGAATGGGAGGGAGATGATGACGTGACTCCCCACCCACCTTAACTGTCAGTCCCCCACAAACACAGTCTCTCGGAATTTGCATAAGCACAGTCCTTCACCAGTAATTTTAGTTACAAAGTGATCATGACAAACACCAGCTGCAGGCTGTCTGAACTTAATTTAAACTTTAGGATTACACCGTGCTTTGTTTCCGAAGTAGCTGCACGTGAGCGCTCGTGTGATCTTGCGATGTCCAATGTTTAATGTTAGCTAAGACCCGCATTTAAAAGTTTCGCTACAGCAATTTTAACTCCGTACAAAGTGGTCCAAAGTCTCGCTTATACCTCGTGTCTTCTTATTAAACTTGTATCTCGCAAATATCGGATTTGTCTTAGGCATGACAAACGGCAGCAGGAGCGTGTCTATAAACTTAATTTAAACTTACAGCTTACACCGTGCTTTGTTTCCGCAGTAGCTGCACTTATGAATATGCTTGAATGCGCCACACGCTTGATATTCTTTGCTGCCTTCTCAATTGTGTAATGCATTTTTCTTCAGCGCTGTTTGGAGCTCTTCCTTGTTCTCTATATACTGCATTCACAGTCAATTCACGTGATTACGTGGGAGGCGTGATGATGCGAGACGCAACTCGCCCCTACGCCATCGAGCTGCAGTCTATTAAAGTATATGGAAGAAAATAGGTTCCAGTTATGACCATTACGCGTAGAATTTCGAATTGAAACCTGCCCAACTTTTGTAAGTAAGCTTTAAGGAATGAGCCTGCCAAATTTCAGCCTTCTACCTACACGGGAAGTTGGAGAATTAGTGATGAGTGAGTGAGTCAGTCAGTCAGTGAGTGAGTCAGTCAGTCAGTGAGGGCTTTGCCTTTTATTAGTATAGATAATTATAATAGCAGCTTACTACTCAAAACGCAGAGTGCCCAGTCTCAAACCCGGACCTTTGCGCTATAAGACAGCGCTTCTTAACTCTGCACCATTCAAGAACTTCTAGTTGATTGACATTTTCGGTTTTAACTCATTGACAGCAATACGTAAAGCAAATGCTTTTTTTCGTTTGGTTATATTCTTGAATAAAAGTGAGTGTGTTTATTTGATATTTGATTAAAGTCTTCACACATTATTCACTTCATGTCATTATTAGTATAACATGGAAAACGTTTCTGCTTTAGGTTTGTGTTCAGCATTTTTTAATTCACATTTCCTTTTATCCTACACTTACACTTTGTAGACACGGAATACACATGAAATGCATGTATTCCAAATAACAGTATACTGTATTATTTACCTTGTATAACTCCAGGAACTTCATATGCAGATAAGGAGCCTTGGCTTGAGGTGGAGAACATTTTGCTCAAGTTGAGTTCCGTCAAGGCAGGGATAAGACAGTAGGCTGCTTGTGCTGATTGACACATTTACAAAACAAAACACGCTGATGGAGAGGTGTGAAGGGATTTAAGGTTTTTAGTTGGCTTTACAGATTCTAGTGTTAACGAAGCAGCAGGGCGCACAGAGCTCACCAAGGTATTGTGCAATTATGTTTTTGATGGTCTTTATATGACCTGAAGTGTCTATAGCTGCAGGTGAAAGCTGCCATTGCACTTTACGAACTGATCTTTTCCTAAAAAGGAGTGGCATTGCACATGTACTTTGTCAGCATGCCTGTGTCGATCAGCCACTGGAAGCTTTACAGTCTACTTTGACTTTATGCTGCAGGTAGATAAATGAATAAGTATAGGTAAACAACATTCATGTGGCATTTATATAAGTAACATATAAATGTTTTTCATATAAAGACCATCAAAAACATAATCGCAAACGTAACTTTGCATGATGCTTTGGCAAACTCTGTAGGTCCTGCTGTTTTGTTGAAGGATGTGTGGGGCAGATTCAGTGGCAGGAAGATGCCCAACTTAATGCTGCATCCAAATGGTGCCATCTTTCACCTTTAAGCCTGGTGCAGCTGTGTTGTTCTTACGTGTGACTGGACATTTCTTGTGGGGAGAGTTTCTGTTCTCTCTTTCTGATATAGAATCCACATCTGAATTCACTTTTGTTATTGCACATCTTTATTTGAAAACAGTGCCACATCAGGGGAGCGTGAGCGTGACTTACAGAATAAACCTGAATAAAACAAAAACCTAACCTTTACAAATAGCATAAATTTACACCGCTGTTACACACTCAAATCAAATGCATGTTTTATCCTATAATACCTGCATTTCACGGAGCTGCCAGCTCTGCCTGTTACCACAGCTCCCTGGATGCCACTCCCTTCCTGGATGTCGTTGCATTTTGCCCCCTACTTCTGCTTGTTCCCATGATCTGTCTCTGTCTCTCTCTCTCTCTCTCTCTGTATCCCATCTGCTCAGTGGACAGGATCATGGCCATAATCCAGAACCTTCTCGCAGCCCTCTGATGTTCTCGTTCTATGGTTCATCAGCACAGCCAATGCTGCCCTTCCCATCATCACACTGTTTGGCACTTCTCCATCAAGCACTTGTGTTCTTCCATTCAGTCTCTCTAACAAAGACCTTTCTCAAGATAAACTTTTCCTCCCAACCCCTAAGTGCCAACCCACTTCCCTTGATCAAGTCAACTTGTAGCCAGAGCCTGCTGATAATTTCATTAAGCTGGTGCATGCACAAGCTAAAAACAGCTTTTGCAAAAATCATTAAAAAAATCTGTCAATTAATAGAGATATTCTTCCACCACACCCCTATATCCATTCTGGGAAATCTGAGAAATTTTTAAATAAAGTGTTATTGTTCATCTGAGTCAAGAACGAAATGGTTAGGTTTAGTTTTCTAGTTTCCAAAGGGCATTTGGTGATGTGCTCAGGTGATACTAAAATGAGATTTGTACTTTGCTGATCTCATCTGGTCAAAACTGAATTTTAAACATCTGTGAAGAACAATAAAACTGTAGCAGTATTTGTCTTTGAAAGTTTGCTGGTTCATATTTAGCTCTAGTAATTTTCAGTGTCTCTATTATATTTGTTTGTTTTAGTATCTTTTTATGGTCAGTTTACATTATGCAATCAGATACAGCAATACATGTATACAGTAATAAATGATGCGTTTGACTGTTTGCTTCTCACTAGTGTGAGTTCTTTTACATAAAAAATATCTGTACCCTTACCTGGGACTGTTAAGTGTAAAATATATCTACTTGGGAAATTGTTTGTTATTTCTGATAAGAGTCAATGTATCAAATCACACTAAATTGCTTGGATGGTTGAATAAAGTGCCGAAGTGGTATTAAATAAATTCTAGGGGATAAACCAAACCAAATCTTTACTGACTAAAGCCACAGTAGTGAGTAATTTTGATACCTGTACCAAGTTATAATAATGCACCCTTGGGACACTTCCCTAAAAAAAAGGATTGGTGCAGTCACTAAATAGAGTTCCCTAAGGAGAAAATATTCTAAACAAAATGTATTTATTCTGTGTTAGTGTTCTTTGATTTTAAATTCTTACTTTCTTTTTCTCTTTCTTCATCATGTAAAGCACTTTGAGCTACATTATTTGTATGAAAATGTGCTATATAAATAAATGTTGTTGTTGTATCTTATTGTCTTCCCTGGACAAATGGGGAGTCTCTGCAAAATTTGGCACAGATAGGTTGGATGGTATAGAATTTGCCACAGATGCCGTCTGCTGTGCTTAGAATAACATACCTATTAAAATGTGTTAAAGGCATATTGTGGTAGATGGAAATCTTTTAACTTTCACAGCAATACATTATCATCATTTTGATAAAAAGAAGAAAATATTGTATATAGACAACAATTTAGTAGTGTGAAATGAATACATATAAATACTGGTCTGTAGTCTGCGTTACATTTTGTTTTTTTCATTTTTTGTTTAAGACTTGATTATAAAAAATCATTCATAATGTTGCATATGCAACACATTGTGACAATAATATTGTTGTTTTCTTTCAACAGCATTTTAAGAAACAGAAGAGGTTGATTCCTGAAAGAACAGTATGGAAATACTTTGTTCAGCTTTGTAGTGCCTTGAATCATATGCACTCACGGGCGTGTCATGCACAGAGGTATTTCACTTATTAAAATATCCCAGAGTTGCATCAGAATTTGTAATCAACAACTATATTATGAAGGAACATGTATAGCTTTAAGGTTTGATGTCTACTAATCTTTTTCAGTGTAGCAAAATCAAGGCGTCAATTTACAGTTTCATGCCAGTAACTGCCTCTACCTTTGTTACCTCTGTCATTGAAGTTTAATTTCTGTTCTGTCTTATATGCTGTCTAGCCTCTCTGGTTGGGAAATGAGCTCAAAATTAGATGGGTAGGTACACACACAGTATTCTGATACATGGAACATACAACTTACAGTTATAGGTGTGGCTCAAAGGCTCAGTGTCAGGGCAGCAGTGCAGACACCATAAGAACTTGTCTGGTCTACCTTTCTTTTCATGCTCTACACATGTCAATTTGAAGTTCAGCTGCAAGTTTTGTGTCCTTTGAACGTTCTCTACTAACTTCCACATTTCTGGCTATATCAGTAATGAAGACAAAAAATGTGAAGTTATTTCAGGATTCTATTTTGTGTTGAAAGGTAGACCTGGGTAAAAATATTGATTTTCTGATTAATCATTTTTTTTTGTTTAAATAATTTTGATATTGAATCTTCCAAAATCTCAAAATCGACCTTGTGAATCTCAATTCTGCTCAATTACTTTATGTATATTTTTGCTTATCTTTGTTTTTGGTATTCCATCCAGTAGATGTCACGAATGTGCCTGTTAAGGCATTCTACAGAAAAAGCACTTTACTAACTAATCAGTGCCTTTGAAACTTGCAGTCAGATATGCAGACTTCCTATGGATGCAAACAGTATGTCGGTAAAGAAAAACAGAATAAAAGCAAAGCCATATATAAGCTGTACAGCTCATAAGTAAAGTATTGTTGTAGCACAACAAATTGGAGAAATCATGTATCCCGATGTGAACCATAAATGTAATCTAAGTCAACATCCAAATGAGTAGAGCCTAAACAATTGACACTGCAGACTGGGGGTAGCTCAAAGTTTCTGTTTAATTCACCTTGTGCTCAAAAATGACAATCTATAGCAGTTTTATCTGTAAAGATATGAGACTTACACCATTATTGAAACCTAAGGCTTTCTACAAATGATGCAGGTTTTTAAACGGTATACCAACCAGGAAACAAACAAGTGAAGTTATTGTACCAATGCATTATGAAGATCTTAAGCAAAGCATCGCCACATCTCTCAGGTCAGCGAGAGAGTAGCCCTAACTTGAGATAGCTGAATGTCCATGGCAGCAAGTTCCTGCGTGACAATTACATTTCATTACGCTAAAATTACTATGTTTCAGACAAGCATGCTGCATGCCAGTTATACAATATGCAGAGCTGTTGAGGTGACATCATTGCCAATACCCAGCACTAGTGCAAGACCAACATTATCAGTGGTGAATTTTAAATATGACCGTGTATTCCTGAGCTCAGTTACCATCATGGAAGAGGATATGGAGGTGATGCAATCTTAAAATACCTAGGTGACCTGCAGAACACTGTGGATTTCACAGGCAACTTAGATTTCCTATGCATATAGGGCCAGTTTAGCTTATTTTTCTGAGGCTCAGGACTTTAAATGTTTATAATAAGCTGCCAGGAATGTTCTACCAGTCTGTAAGTAGCTAGTATACTGTACTACACTGTGGTGTATGGGGACTAACATCAGCTGATGGAATGTCAGGTCCTTAAATAAACTCACAAGAAAGGTCAGCTGTATTATTGGACTGATAGTGAACTCACTTACAAATGTAGAGGTCCTCTTGACTAACTTTGCCACTCTTCTGTATGATGTATTTCCATCTATTACTGGATCACTGTTAGCCAGTAGCTCATTCCACCTCAATGTGTGAAAGCTACTATGGAACTTCTTTGCCTACATATATCAGACACTTTGGCACAGCAGCAGTATTTCTTTAGGGAAAATATAAATTAAGTGTACACTGAATATTTTCTATACTGAGTCTTGCATTTGTGTATTAGTTTGTTATAGATTTGAACTACCTCTGTGTACACTCAGTGTTCCTCATTATACCTTGAACATATCTTGCATATCTTCTCAAAATAGTGACAGCAGTAATTACTAACAAATAAACATACAGTTAAATTAAAAATCATACAAGACTGATCATTATTTCTTCTGGAATAGAACTGGTTGGGAGGTTAGGAAAATTGGAGAGGTTCCTTTTAGCAACATTTCTGATTTGAAAATAGTGGAAAAATTGTGATGGTCCGAAGTAAAATTTGAAGTGTAATTATTCATAATATGCAAAGACATTATGTATATAATTTCTCATGCTATTTTCTAAACCCACTTAATCCTGAGCAGGGTCGGAAGGAGCTAGAACCTAACCCAGCAAACAGAGCAACAACATTTATTTATCTTACACATTTTCATACAAAAAATGTAGCTGAAAGTGCTTTACACAATGAAGAATAGAAAAATAAAAGACACAGTAAGAAAATAAAGTAAGTCAACATTAATTGACATAGAATAAGTAAGGTCCGATGGCCAGGGTGGACAAAAAAAAAAAAAAAAACTCCAGACGGCTAGAGAAAAAATTAAATCTGCAGGGATTCCAGTCCCCTCTGGGCAATCTACCTAACATAAATGAAACAGTCCTCTTTGTATTAAGGGTTCTCACGAAGGATTTGATGATGATGGTCATGTAGACTTCTGGCTTTCAGTCCATCAATGTTGGAGCATCATGATGCTTTGAGTAGGTGGTGGTGGCGCTGGCATACCACAAAGAAACCGGAAAAGAAACAGAAGAGAGTAGGGGTTAGTACGGATTTTAGAGCCACTATGAATAGTTATTATGATGAATTGAACATGCAGAGTATGCGGATTAAGTTAAAGTGAAGTTAGCAGAAGGCCATGTTAAAGTAATGTGTTTTCAGCTGTGTTTTTAAAGTGCTCTACTGTGTTAGCCTGGCAAATTCCTATTGGCAGGCTATTCCAGATTTTAGGTGCATAACAGCAGAAGGCCACCTCACCACTTCTTTTAAGTTTAGCTTTTGGAATTGTAAGGAGACACTCATTTGAGGATCTAAGGTTACGATTTGGGATATAGGGTGTCAGACATTCCGATATATAAGATGGAGCGAGATTATTTAAGGCTTTATAAACCACTAGCCAACCCGCTGAGTACCATACGCCGCATAATCAGGCCGTTTTTAATAATTTTAAGCACAGGGAGAAAATTAACATTTGAAAATCGCCAATGTAATAAATCAGCAAGAAAAGCAACATTGTAACAATGCACGGAACGAACCAACACACAATCGTCGCATGGCGCTCAGCGCTGAGGGTGGAACAGGAGGAGAGGAGAAGGATGTCCACTCCGCTCCCTCCGTCATGCTATTCTGCTGATTTCTCGTTCAGTATACACTGCCTGCTCATGTGCCCACCTCCAACTCGCCACTCGAGTCGTTGTCGCCTTTGCACAGTCCAGATGCACCTGCGACTCACGTAGATATTTCATTGCTGTGTGCGATTTTGGCGCTTTCTATATGTAATCCACCAAGACACCACCACAGTGGGAGGGGGTCTGTACAAAGTGCAGGAGCATCTAAGAAGACACATGTTTGTCGCTGGATGCGATTGCTGTATGTATTGTGTAAAACAGTTTGCTATGGTGCACGCGGTCGCATTGTAACCAAAACTTGTTTTTAAAGACCGCCACTTCATTGTGTTTTAACCTCAGTTGTAAAGGAATGTTTTAAGGATCCCATGGGATACCCTCGCAAAACAGTTTTACATGCTGCATATGGCGATTCACCTCGAGAAACATGCCTCTATGAACAGTCAACGTGGGTTGGAGCTGCATGTGACCTCTACAGCAGATGAATATAAATGACGCGTTTTTCTGTGTCGCTGCGTCCGAGTTGGGCGTGGCTCTGTGAGTTGTCGCCGTATCCAGTGGTCTTGGAGTTGGCGGGCGTGGCTCCTTCCTGCGCGCGCCATAGGTGTCTCACTTGTCGGCGGCTTAGTGAATCCATGCCCCTTCCGCGCGTGCTTTCCATGGTTGTCTTGCCTTAGTGAATTATATATATAGATAAGCAGAATTTTAAAGTCAATTCTGAAAGACATAGGTAACCAGTGTAGTGACATCAAAACTGGAGAAATGTGTTAGTGGATTTTTTTTTTCCTAGTTAGGATTCTAGCAGCTACATTCTGCACTCGTTGCAAATGATTTATGTCTTTTTGGGTAGTTCTGAGAGGAGTGCTTTACAGTAATCTAGTCGACTGAAAACAAAAAGCGTGAATTAATTTCTCAGCATCTTTCAATGATATAAGAGGTCTAACTTTGCTGTGTTTCTTAAGTGAAAAATGTTGTCCTAGTGGTCTGATGAATATGCGATTTAAAATTCAGGTTACAGCTTACATTTTACCCCTAAGTTTTTACTTCGCCTTAACTTTTTAATCCTAATGCATCAAGTTTATTTCTGATAACCTCATTGAATCCATTATTGCCAATCACTAAAATTTCAGTTTTTCTTTATTTAGTTTGAGAAAATTACTTATTCATCCATTCAGAAATACCAGTAAGACATTGTGTTAGTGAATCGAGAGAGTCTGTGTCATCAGGTGCTATTGATAGGGCACAAAGCAGGAACAATCCCTGGACATGGTACGAGCCCATTGTAGGGTGAAATCACATATAAACACACACACACACACAAACACACCAAGGTTGATTTAGCATCACTAGTCCACTTCCATGTCTTTGGACTGTGTGAGGAAACCAGAGCACCCAGAGGAATCTCATGCAGACTTGTTGAAGACATTCAAACTCCATGCAGGGGATCCAGACATGAACCATTATCTCCTATCTGTAAGGCAGCAGCGCTTACCACTGCACTACAGTGCCCACTTTTGAACATGCTACATACAATTGCACATGAGTAAAACATTCCTGATGTACTGTAGATCAGTTCTTGCTTTTCCTTGTGACTTGCCGTGATAGTCATTGCAAAAACATTTCAATGGAAACTTTATTCTTTTGAATTCAAATAGGTGATTAACAGTAATAAAAGGAATTTTGTGTTTAAGTATTTAATCCTGTAGCAGATCCTGTAAAAGTGGTCTCTTCAGTTAGATTTCAGTGTAACGCTTTGATCTGTAATTTTGTACCCTTATAACATTTAGGAGGGTTTAGATCAAAAGCAATATACAATGAATCGTGGTTTACTTTAATATGCTAAATACTGTACAGTACTGATGTTTACAGTCTTCACATTTATGTGTCATGTGGGATGAACTCAATGTTTTAAGCACTGTATTTATAAGAGCAGGTCAAAACAAATAGTACTGTGTACAATGTCCACGTCCTCTATGTACTATCTGTGGGGACAACTTTAACAAACTGTGCCAGCAATTAAACTGATAATGACAAGCTGGTGCTCCTGGCTTGTGTTGCACATTAGGCTTGAAGGTACAGTATCTGGTGTACTGCACTGACAGGTCTTTGTTTTTTGCTTTGTGAATTGGAGCATAGCGGCATATTGTGGTCTGACATCACTATTTTCTGCATTTTTCATGTATTTTACCACCAAGCCACACCCCACCCAGCTTTTGAAATGGAAGTACATAAGAGCCCACTAAATATTGATATATGGAAATGTCCTGTCTTAGTGAGTACATACTGACTTAATTGTACCATCCTGCCAAAATTCAGCTTTTTAACTAAATAGGAAATAGTGTTTTATTGATGAATAAGTGAGTAGGTCAGCCATCTTTGTATTATTATATTAGATATTATATAATATTTATCTGTTTGTTAGTCTTAGGGATGTTGAATGTGCTCAATGGTTAGTGCATAGAATTGTTTACCATGTACTTGGTTTGTTTACAGACTTTGTGTATATTAGTCAAGAGGAATGGCAGGTATTTTTGAAAAATAATATTAAACAGGCTTTATGTCAGAGTTTCTGCATCATAATATTGATGCCAGTTCAACCAATACTGATGCATATATAAAAAACAAATATTTCCCAATATAGCAGTGATCAGTATGACCAGTCAAGCCCTAGTGGAATGCACTCTTTAATATACCATGTGCATGTTTAAGCAAAGGGTAGAGAATAAATCTGTGGTGACAGAATTTGGTAAAGCACTTGTTATGTTAGATTAGATTTGGTAGAACACTTATTCCTCCCCATGGCTCACCACCTATAGGAGGGGCCAAGGAGGTTGGGTGCAGTGTGAGTTGGGTGGTGGCGAAGGCGGGACCTTGGCGGTCTGATCCTCGGCTACACAAACTGGCTCTTGGGTGATATAGTCGGACTCACCTCGACGCACAGCTTGGACTCTGGAACCAATCTCCTTGAGAGGGGCTGGACTCTCTACCACTCTGGAGTTGCCCCGTGAGAGGCCAAGCAGGTGTGGGCATACTTATTGCCCCCACTTGGAGCCTGTGCATTGGGGTTTACCCCGTGGACGAGAGGGTGGCCTCCCTCCGCCTGGTGGGGAAGGGTCCTGACTGTTGTTTGTGCATATGCGCCTTAACAGCAGTTTGGAGTATCCACCCTTTTGGAGTCTCTGAGGGGTTGCTAGAGGGCATACCTTCTGGGGATTCCCTCGCTTTGCTGGGAGACTTCAATGCTCACGCGGGCAATGACAGTGAGACCTGGAAGGGCGTGATTGGGAGGAATGGCCCCGATCTGAACCCGAGCGTGTTTTGTTATTGACTTCTGTGCTCGCCATGGATTGTCCATAACGAACACCATGTTCAAGCATAAGGGTGTTCATATGTGCACTTGGCACCAGGACACCCTAGGCCTCAGGTCGATGATCGACTTTGTGGTCGTGGTCGCCGGACTTGCGCCATATGTCTTGGACACTCGGGTGAAGAGAGGGGCGGAGCTGTCAACTGATCACCACCTGGTGGTGAGTTGGCTTGATGGTGGGGATGATGCCGGTCAGACCTGGTAGGCTCAAACGTGTTGTGAGGGTCTGCTGGGAACGGCTGGCAGAGTCCCCTGTCAGAAGTAGCTTCAACTCCCACCTCCGGCAGAACTTCAACCACGCCCCGAGGGAGGTGGGGACATTGAGTCCAATGGGCCATG
>NC_053167.1:15184409-15199786 GCF_016835505.1 Polypterus senegalus
CTTTTTAGTCTTTGACGATTCTATTCAGTTTTCATTATCTGTAACAGCTCTATGTGATTGTCTTGTTTTTAACCTCTTTATGACGTTTACTTGTTTTCTACTCTGTCTTTATTTCTGACCTGCTTGTCTTCAATGATACCTGGTCCGTGGTGTTTATTTTCCCTTTTTGAGTAATAATTTCCGCTTGTTTACGCTTACTGCATCTTTTACTTTCTTTTTTATACTTTCTAATTTTCCTACTTTCATATTCTTTAACTTTCCCCACATGTGTATCACGCCAATGTTTTTTTTTTTGACCCTTTCGAATTCTGCTGCTTTCATAATCTCTAACCTGCTCTGCATGTGTAGAGCGCAACATTTGTGAATGTCTTTATGAAGTTCTACTTTGTCTTTACTCTGTCTTTTAATTCTGAGCCTGATTGGACCTGCTTTGTTTCAATTCCACTTGTTCTGGGCTGATAATTACTTTCCTTATTTTCTGAATTTGCACCTAGATTATTCTTTTTCTGTCTTTTTTCTCTCCAACGCCTTTAAGGCTCTTTTCTCCACGCTGCTTTCTTCATCGCTTAGTCGTTGACGCTTCATTTATAACGATTGTCCTTATATCGCTTTATATGCGCTGAGACCCTGGATCTGTATGTGCTCAAATCCTTTACACAATTGAGTGTTTTACTGCCCGTGGCCTCATTTGATATTGATTGTAAGTAGGGCATGTCTTGCAAGAATCTCATGTTCTACGCCATCGCAAGACAGTCCTGGGTCAATCTCTTGGCACAAAGTCTCATGTTTAATGTCCCCGTGATGCTCCGTGGCCAACCTCTTTCATCTCGTGGGTCTTTTAAGTGTCTTCACATCTGGTCTCCTGTCTTTCTCTCCCAGAATTTTTCTTATAATAGAGAGATAGGAATTTAATGTTTCTGAAACACTGGCCACTTCTCAAATGAATATAGTAGACAGACAAGATACCTGAGCAAGGAATGTGAAGTAAACTAAAGAGTGAGATAGGCACTCTGCTACGCATTATTGTGACTATGGTGCATGCTTCTCTAAGATCTAAGCCCAGTGACATCAACTGATTCTGAATTTCAAAGCAATCTCATAACTGCCCCAAACAGTACTCGTTATCACTGTCGGTGATTTACTGATCAGTCAGAAAAACAAACGTGAAAAAAAAATTTTTCTTCACCCCTGAAAATATAACATGACTCTAGCACCAAACAGAAAGAGGCAGACTGAAGGCAAACATGGCCCTCTTACTGGACTTGTATGCTAGCCATTTTAACTTCAATTGTGACTGCTTTACTATTCTTTATTAATTTATTTGTGCTTTGGTTGCAACTGCAGTTCACCTTCCAAGATATAATCTCCTGTGTGCTTTACATTCACTTGAGAGAGAAATTAATAACACTATACTAGACTACTAGACTAAAGTTATAAGATCTTTATTGGCTGCCATTATTCATCAGACCAATTTGCACAAACTATTTGTCATATTAAGTATGTAGAGCACAAATAAAATCTCTTTTCTGACCATGGCTAAAGGAAGTCAAAACCAAACCTCAGAAAAATGTGAGTAAAATAAAAGCATGAGTTTATGAAAGATGCAGAGAAGCAACCAAGAGCTTCTTATTGCATCTGTTCTTTCAAATGTATTTTGAAAGAAGACAATATTCCATCTTTTGCTTTACGATTGCAGTTTCTATTGTCACACATCACTAATAAATTCAGCTGTAATAAAACAGATTGTGTTTTAATTGAGGGGGTGGTATACACAAAATATTTCAAGTTTACCAAAAGGAAAAGAAATATGTTACTGGCAGGGTTATTCCAATAAACTGAAATTATTCAATGACTTGTTCCAGACCAGATAATCAATTATTAAAATCAATTTGTCTCCAAATTAAATTTGTTATTTCAATATCCCTTTCTCCTTCTACTAATAACTGACACACCACTGAGACTCTTGTTTCTCCATCCCTTTGGAACCACAAGAAGCTATGAATGAAGCATTCTACGTGATCTGCAGTAGGTCAGATGGAGTGTCTTTGAATGACGCTTTTATGGGGTTAATATTTGTCACATGTACAGAATATACTGAAATTCTTAATTGCATGTATTAATCAACATGCAAAACATCACTATTCTCCACCACCATTATCAATACAAAAGAACACAAGTTAGAAAATGTATGCATGGTGTAACATTCATCTTGCACAATTACTCAGTTTTTGTAGATTTAGAGAAGATTAGAGAAGGTTTCAAAGTGTACATATATGAGCACATCGAACAGATACAAGATGACAGGATCCTAAAAGTTAATTAAATTGTCTGACCACAGATCATCCAATGGTATTCAGTCCCGTTTTTTATTTTTCTACCAAATACCTTCAAGACAATTGAAATTTGGTCCCGTGATATCCCATTTTTGACTTTGCATGGAGGTATGCCTTTTTTATTACTTTATTTACTTTGGTAAAAAGTACATTACTTCTATCAAAATTAATGAAATGTAAGTAGTGTCTAATTGATAAGCTTATAAAAAATTAAATGTAATGTCTGTGTTTGCTTGTGGAGTCTCTGAAGGTTGTCACGATGTTCCAGTAATATTACTTGCTGCAGAAGAAACTGACAAGACTGTTAGAAACTGCGTTCCTTTGCATCGTATACCTGACCTGAGCCAATAAAGTCATCCACTGACACGCAAAGCAGTAGATTCTTCAGATAATGACACTGGAAATTATTGGATAGTCTTCTTCTGGATATTAATTCTGGTTTTGATTTACACATCACCCTGTTCCTTTCATTTGTTTTCTAAAACATGTACATTTATTTATTTGGCAGACACTTTTATCCAAAGCAACTTTCAACATTAGAGATACCATTGGTTACATTTGTTTTTGTTTTTTCCAGTTGGGCACAGTGGCGGAGAAGTGACTTGCTCAGGGTCACATAATGTCAGTGGTGGGATCTGAACTCAAAACCTCAGGGTTTGAAGACCAAGACCATAACCACCGTAGTACTGCCTGCCAGTATACATGGAACATGCAAAAGGTAATAGTGTACTAAATAAGTAAGTTTCACTTTGTATACAGTTTTCTGAAAAAGACAGAAAAAAATATTCCTCAATTTAATATAACAATTGCAAAACTCACTAAAATGTGTTTGTAGGTTTTAGGAGTTTTGTTATAGAGGAAAACAAATTATATATTAATAAACCATTGACACATTTTTAGGAAGTCACTGTGTACTGGGGAAATTCCAAAGGATTGGAAAATGGCAAATATTATTCAGTTATATAAAAACGGTGAGCGGGTAGATCCAAGCAACTACAGGTCTATAGGCTTAACATGCATCACAGAAAAATTAATGGAAAGAATTATTAAAAATACTATTGAGCAATGTATTCCAAGAACAGGAGTTTTTTTGAACAGTCAGAATGTGTTCAGATGAGGGAGGTTGAGAATTATTAACATGCAGAAATTCTATGGAATTGCAAGAAACAAAAAGGTATGATCAAAGTGGAGCATATCATATTATTTATCTTGACTTTCAACAATCATTTGGTAAGGTGCCACATGAGAAGTTGGGGCATCAAAGTTGGTGCAAGGAACCTTATCAGAATTAGCAGAAATTAAGAGTCATCTCTCTCAAGGGTCAATGCTGGGACTGCTGCTGTTTTTTTAATATACTGTATATAATAAGTTTGATAGCAATATAAGTAACAAGCTGGTTAAATTTGCAGATGTTATCAAACTAGTTGGATTGGCAGATAATCAAGAATCTGTTGACTCATCATTGAGGACCTTGTATAGCTTGGGCAGATTTGTGGCAGATGATATTTAATGTACAGAAATGTAAAGTTTTACATTAAGGAAGTAAAAATGTAAGGTATCAATACACAATGGGAGGTCTGAAAATCAAAATTACACATTATGAGAAGGATTTAGGAGTCATAGTGGACTCGACACTATCAACTGCCAGACAGTGTTCAGAAGCCATGAAAAATGATAACAGATTGTTAGTTTATATAGCAAGATGTCTGGAGTACAAGTTCAAGGAGATTATGCTCAAGCTTTATAACACACTGGAGAGGCCTTATCTTGAGAACTATGCAGTATTGGCCTCAGGATAGAAAATACATAGCGGTGCTGGAAAAAGTCCAGAGGACAGCAGCTAGGCTGATTCCCGGATTACAGGTGGTGAATTATGAGGAAAGATTAAAAGAGCTGAGCCTTTTGAATTTATGCAAAAGAAGATTAAGAGGAGACATGATTGAAGTGTTTAAAATTATGGAGGGAATTAGTACAGTGGATTGAGACTGTTATTTTAAAATGACTTCACCAAGAACATGGGGACACAGTTGGAAACTTGTTAAGGGCACATTTTGCACAAACATTAGGAAGTTTTCTTATATAGAGAATCATAGCACACAAGGAATAAGTTACCAAGTAATGTGGTAGACAGTAAGACTTTAGGGACTTTTAAAACTAGACTTGATGTTATTTTGGAAGAATTAAGTGGATAGGACTGACAAGCTTTATTGGGCTGAATGAGCTGTTGTCATCGAGATTGTTTTAATGTTGTTCTCTGAAGCTTTGTTCACACTTTTGTGCTTACCTGTGTTCTTTTCTACTTAATACACATAATCTGTATCACACCATAAAAATCCATTTTCTAGAGATCTTTACTTACATATTAAATGACAGGCAGATGTTACCAAACAGAAACTTCCGTGAATGGCACAGATTTCACTGAATTGCACAATTAGTTTTGTTCGTTATAGGGAAAAGATGTATCATTTAGAGTAAGAAACACTTTCCTCTGTGATAGGGGACTAATAGTAATTTTCTCTATCTATGCAGACAATATATAAATCATGGCTACATAATACAAAAAAAAAAAAGAAGAAGCATATTTTAGAAAATCACTATCTATACAGTAGAAGTATACATACACTGGAAGTTAAGAAAGGTCTATTGAAGTGTGTGGCTGTGGTTTTATTATATTAATAATGTCACGTGCGAATATTAAGGTAGAGCACCTATGATGGTATGTGTCACCTGCAATTTAAATTATTATTAAGCAGTATTTGTCACGGTTCAAAAAGCATAACATTTTATGTAACTATTCCCATAGTGGCCCATCTTAATCAGCATGGCAGTCTGAGATCAGTACTGTGAGAATAAAGTACACCATACATCTTTACTTTAATTTGCCTGCAAAGCTGTAAAAATATGAACAATTCTATTTATGGAATGAAAATGGACAGGAAATATCTGTAATATTCAGTAATGCTCTATATGTCATCCAAGAGCTGTTGTTCTGTTTGTCATTCAACCATTGCATTGAACAATCAAAATTTACGTGTTGTACAAAAGTAAAAATAATTTCCCAGAGTACATGTAATCCACATTTGTCTATTATTCTAACAGAAGACTGCAGCACTAAAGCTTGTCTTATTTGCTATTAAGGTGCCAGCTTTGCACACCACTTAATGAGACTCACTTTGTTTAGTCAAATTCACACTGAGATGATTGGACAAACTTAGTATTCGAACTAAAATTATTTTTCAGCACTTTCCATTCTTCTAGTGGCCAAAGGTAGCCAATTACATTGTCAGCATGCTAGAAAGTATGACTATCATTCAGTCTATGTACATTTTACTTGAGATGAAAGCACCATACATTTGGTTACAAATGGTGGCCTTCTGTTCAGAAAACACTACCTGCAGATACACTGCAAAAAAATTCATATGCAAAAAATAGACAAAAAAAACTTTAAATGGGAGTTGCTTTGCTTTTATTTAGTAAAAAAAAAATCTGCCAATAGGGTAAGCAAAATTTTCTTGACAAGTTTTTTTAAAGAAAGCTAAATAATCATAAATACACATTTTTTGATAAATCAATAATTCTTACAATAACTTCTAAATCTGGCAAGTTAAAATCTAGTAACTGAAAAGTGCAAAAGTGTGTTAAAATCCACAAAGTACCTCTCTTTTAAAGATTACATTTCATACAAATTCTTTATCATGGTAACCCTAAAAGTAAATCAGAGATGATTCCAGAACTAACAAGGTTGAAGATGCATCTCCTGAAGGAGAATACTAATTTATTACAGTGAACTCACTCACACACCCTGACACTCCCAGTCACATTTACCAGTCAAGCTTAAAACAAAGTGTTCTGATGGCTATGAAAAAGAAAATCCAAAACTAAGAAAGAGCAGCTAAGATGAGTACACACACTGTAATGGTCATATGTAACAATTCATGTAACATTTACAGTATACCTAAAAATCATAAATAGCTAACAGACAGATAAGCAGCAGTTTCAATTAAAATAAGTCAAGGTATTATTTACTCTGTTTGATCTGTACACAAGCAATAATTGATTTTTATTCAGTAGCAGTTCTACCTGGATTATGGTCTGATAATGGACCCGTCTTTAAATTAGTTCAGAGACATACCATATGTATTCATGCCTCAGAATATTTTTAGCTGAATAATGGTAAAAAATGTATATAGATTTTATGTGGCTTCACAGATTTGCTGCTTATTATACACACTTTCGTGGTATGAGGTACAAAGAAAGTCCAGAGAAAAGTTAGTGCCAACTTCACACCCCATTTAATAATAAATCAACAAAAAAATGGCATTTGGCAGCAAAATAAACAGTCACTTGATAGTGTAAGCACAAATTAAAGATACAATGATGGCTCTTATTAAGGATCTGTCTATGGAGCTCCATCCTGCAATCAATTTGGATTAAGACAGAAACACAACATTCCAGAAATAAATGCCTTTATGTGGTTTGGACCAGAAGAGGATTTAGTATCTTGGAAGAAGGACAGGGTATTCATTTGCCCACAAGGGCTGTCTTCTCAGAGCTACAGACCGAAGTGATAAGACTGTTAGAAACAGCTTTCCCTCTCCGTCTGGGGTGGCATCTCATACTTGATCCACAGACAAGCAAGCGTGAGAACACAATGACATCAAATTCAGGTCAATTTAATTTGGTACCGCTCTGACCACTTGTTCCAGTCCAAATTATACTCTGATCTTATTTGCATCCACTCAGATTATCTGACAGAGTCACAGATTGAGTAGGTATATAAAGGTTCATTTTAGACAATGAATTAAAGCATGTGAAAATATTACCAGTTGGTGAGTGGGGAGCATACCCCAAAAAAGAGCATGTAGCTGTAATCCTAAACAAAATATCTGCTCATATTCCAAACTTCAGAAACTAACAAATACTTACCTCTACGAGCGCATAGTACTGCCTTAAAATTTTTATTAGGACGAAAATTAAACCATTTTAAACTGAGGAAAATATACCAATAATTATTTGATAAGGATCCTTTGTATGCCGTGATTGTCAGTTCGGCCCTCCGGTTGTAATATGACCAAGCTGTACACTGAGCTTACTCTTGAGCATGCAACATACAGTTGGCCATATGAAAAGTAATCTTGTTTCAAATCTCACAGCTTGGATTGCTGCTGTCATAATTGGTTTGAGTTTCATGGTTTGTTTCAATCACGGCAGTATTTGCAGGATTTGTGTTGAAGTGACATTCGCCTCTGTCAAGCGTTGTAAGCATACAACCGGTTTCATCAATAACTTCTGATCCAGTTTTTGAGAGTTTAAATATTCATAAACATTAAAGTGTCCACTACTCAAATCGTCACCTGTGAATCTAAGATGTTTAAGAGGCATTAGCGTCGTCCAAAGGTGTAAAATATTTGGCCATTTCGTACACTTGAAAGCTGACAACTGAACAATTCAGCGGCAGCCATCAACTCACATGCAGAACCACAGGTGAAGGGCTTAAGCATTTCACTCTTATAGTGCTCCTGTGTAGTATAATTATCTCCTGTCGTCATCAGTCCACACCTTGAACCTGTCCCAGTCAACCAATGCATAAGACACAATGTTCCTCCAGATATCAAGAGTGAGCCTAATATGGCCGTGCAATAAGTAACAAAGAGAATGGAAAAGGCAGGCGCATCTCCAGGCATGGAAACCACTCGGCAAGTGACAGTTCTTTGATCGATGGTGATCATCTTGATAGACATGTTAATGGTGGTACGGTTGGAATAATAAAGGAAATGGGTACCTGAAAAATGTAAAGTAAGTCTAAAATACCTACACAATAACTATAATCATAATAAACGAACAATAAAACAGCAGAGAAACCGGGATTAAATAAAAGGCTGTAGTTATCAGCAGAGAGACGTGAATCCGTGGTGAAGCAAGGAAGAGAATGTAGAGACTAGAGCAACGGGCAGCCTTATATAGGCAGGCTGCCAACAACGTGTGACCGAGCTGCAGGCTATGGACGATATATGTAAGTAAGTAGGCTCAGTTAGCGCTTGGGAACCCGCTGCACAAATTTTGAAGATGGGCCCATAAGTAACAAAAGACCGCTGAAAAGTTCAATGTGGTGGCTGACAGTGGCATCATACCACTGAAATAAGTACGCATTGATTTCGGTTAGCGAGGGAAGCCGCCACCAAATTTCGTGGAAGATGGGGTCTGCCTTCTTCCTACATGGAAAGTTGGAGAATTAGTGACGTTGGAAAGTTCAATATGGCGGCCACCATACCACCAAAATAAGTACGACATTGGTTTCGTTAGCGCAGGGAAGTCGCCACCAAATTTCGTGAAGATGGGGCCATAAATAAGAAAGTTCAACATGGCGATGACATTGTCGATCGTTATGACTGTTACATGTAGAAATTGAAATGAAACCTGCTTAACTTTTGTAAGTAAGCTGTAAGGAATGAGCCCGCCAAATTTCAGCCTTCTACCTATACAGTAAGTTGGAGAATTAGTGACATTGAAAGTTCAATATTGCGGCCGATCATACCACGGAAATAAGTATGTACATTGGTTTCAAGTTAGTGCAGGGAAGCCTACCAAATTTCGTGAAGGTGGGTCTGCCTTCTTCCTACATGGAAAGTTGGAGAATTAGTGACGTTGGAAAGTTCAATATGGCGCCACCATACCACCAAAATAAGTATCGACATTGGTTTCGTTAGCGAGGGAAGTCGCCTACCAAATTTCGTGAAGATGGGGCCATAAATAAGAAAGTTCAACATGGCGACATTGTCGACTGTTATGACCGTACGCTGTAGAATTTCGAAATGAAACCTGCTTAATTGTTGTAAGTAAGCTGTAAGGAATGACCCTACCAAATTTCAGCCTTCTACCTACACAGGAAGTTGGAGAATTAGTGACATTGAAAGTTCAATATGGCGGCCGATAGTGGCGCATACCACCAAAATAAGTACTGTCACGCATGCGCAATTAGGAGACCGGATGGATCTTAAAACTCGCCAAGGACGCTTACGCGGGAATGGCGGGTACTAACCTTGTTTCTTTGTTTTACAGAACTAAAGACACTCCGCCATAAAGACCATGCCCGCAGTACTAACATCGCCCGCTCTTCCTCCGCCATCTTCAATGACGCCACCAGTCCCATCATCCATCACACTCCTTCCCAGCATTCCTGCACTTCCGCTCCTCCCATATAAAATGGCATACTAGGCGCTTGCATGAAACTTGTTTTGTTTATGTATGACCGCTTATTTTTCTTTTGAAAAAGTCTGGAGTGTCGACAATATAAGGGCCGGAAAACCCCAAACCTTTTGTTGCCTCCTTTGCATCTTTTACAGTATGCACATTGGTTTCGTTAGCAGGGAAGCCGCCTACCAAATTTCGGAAGATAGGGTCAGCCTTTACTTACACGGGTAGTTGGAGTATTAGTGACGCTTGAAAAGTTCAATATGTCGGCCGCAGTGCTAAACCACCAAATTAAGTACGCATATCAGTTTCAAGTTAGCGAGTGAAGCCCTACAAATTTTGTGAAGATGGGGCCATAAATAAGAAAGTTTAACATGGCGGATGTTGTCGATCGTATGACGTCACATGTAGAATTTGAAATGAAACCTGCTTAACTATTGTAAGTAAGCTGTAAGGAATGAGCCTGCCAAATTTCAGCATTCTACCTACACAGGAAGTTGGATAATTAGTGATGATTGAGTGAGTGAGTCAGTGAGGGCTTTGCCTTTTATTAGTATAGATGATCAAAAAAAAGTGCAGTGAAGCAGCATTTTAGAATCTAAGAATCTATGACTTTTCACCTGGTACTACACTCAACACCCTCTAAAAAATATGTAACATATGAAGGGTGTTGTGCTGGCTGAGGTAAAAGTCACATACGCTGAACTGAAACTTCACATTTACGTAGACTACTCAACTTCAAATTTAATTTTATGTACCAAACAGACCAATCATCTTTCTTGCATGATGTACCAGTAACACTTTCTGTGCTGTTAACACTAGAATTACCAGAGCCTACAAGAAAACCTCGAAATCTGGCCCACCTTTAATCCTTTGCACCTCTCTGTCTGCGCTTTTGTCCTGTAAATGTGCCGATTAAGACAAGCAGCCGGCTGTTCCATCCCCCTACCGTCACAGAATGTTGACAAAGTTCTCCCAGCTTGTGCCTTGTTTTCATTATCTGGCAGTGAAGTGCTGGAGTTTTAGAGGGAAATAATAGATTGTTATTTGGAACACATGCATTTCATGTGTGTTCCGCTTCTACAATAATCTGTGAAAAACACATTGTTATAACAGAAACCTTTTCATATTTTAGTAATAAATGTTACAAAATATAGGCATAAACTATAGAATGTGTGAAGCCTGAAGTCCAAAGATCAAATAAACACTTTCACAAAAGGTTCAAGGATGTTACAACAGCTTCCGTGGTGTAGCGGTAAGATTTCTTGACTTGTAATCAATAGTCCCAGGTTTGATCCCCACTGACTCCTATATTTGCTGTTTTCAGTAGTGAGCTGCTCTTTATTGTTAATATTATACAGTAAACACATACATTGGTTTGCATCTGTAACAGACCGTGTATATTTATAGTACTGTACTTGTAAAAGTTACAGTTGGTTTTTTTTTTTTCACTTTTATTCTCTCAGTCACAATCACGATACATACTACCACCCTAGGGATCTGACGCTGTTAGTTTTTATTTGAAACTGGGAATAACTGTAGATGTGAGTAGTGTTTTGAGGCAATGGAACTGGACATGACAAACAGAATAGATGAGAGTTAGTAATACTTCATCATTATTGTGTACTTACATTTTTAAACAAATATCTAGCAAATGACATACAATATAAACAGCTAATCAATAGCTCAAGTTCAGACATGCTAGGTTCAAGTAGTGAGTATTCAGCCTGAATATAAATGTTGAGACTGTTGAAACATCTCTTATATAAGCAGACAGATCATTCCAAAGCTTCAGGGCCCTGCAGCAAAAAGTTTGACTAGCCACTGTTGTTTTATTAGTACTTGGAGTCTTTAATAGACCAGTGTTGTAACTACCCCATTGTACACGCTGCCAACGGCAACAGCAGTATGGAATTTTTATTAGAACCAGGGATGAATTAAAGTTAGAACTAGCTGAGGTCATTACTAGAATGTCAGAAATGAATCTTTTTAAACAAAGTTAAGGATGTGAAACAGGAATAGTTGAGAACAAAATGGGGTCACATAACCAGTAAACTAGAAAGAGAATAACAAACTAAGAGAGTCTATTTGACAATATCCATAAAATGGGACGACTGCACAACCCTGACCTTTATACAGTTACACTGATGAAATAAAGCATCAAACACTCCCAGTTATCCTGCCTTGCAATAGCTTGGCCACCAAAATAAATAAGTGCTTAACCAAAATATTCATATTAAAAATGGTTGGAAAAAAAGAAAACCAATAATGGGAATGACATACACTTTGTAATTTATGTAATTATAGGTTTAGGTAAATAGGGCCTATGCCACCTTAACCTTTAATTGTAAGAGGAAGAACTTTGAAATCAGTCCTAAATTTAACCAGAAACAAGGGTAGAGGACTAACAATGGGAGCTATGCAGTCTTACTTTCTACTTCTATTTGGGTTAGTATTTCTAAGAAAAGACAGTGATTTTCATTGGCATAGCACTTGTTACTAGAAAACAGACAGCCTTATACTTACCTTTCATGTTTGTTAGTGTTAACATTTATGCCAGGAATGTATGAAAGCAAAAAAGTGCAATATTTTCATTTGCATTACTGGAGGACAATGTTAACATCTATCTTATTAAAATAGTTTTGACAGACGTAAAATAAAAATATTATGTTAAAGCCAAACAATATTTAGAAATCAAGGCCACTGAGCAAAACAAGCTCACCAATCCTATTGACCAGTATTGTATAAAATAACATCTAGTCGAGATTTGAAAGGCCATAAAATCCAGCTCTTTACCACACTCTTGGTAATTTATTTAATGTGTTTATAGTCTTCATGTAATGAAAAAAATTGCTGACATCTCTTAAATTTCTCTTTAGAAAGTTTCTAATTGTGTCATCCATGTTCTTGATGAAGAATTGTATGAACAAATTATCTTCGGACCTTAATCATGTCACCTCTTAATCTATTTGCTTAACCTAAAAAAATGCTTTCCTCATAGCTCATACCTCTTATTCCTAGAATCAGCCTAATCACTCTTCTCTGACTTTCTTTGTGCTGCAGTGTCTTTTTGCATTATGGAGAACAAAACTGTACATGTTACTCCATCTGAGGCCCTCACTAGTGAGTTATATATATTAAGAATGACACCTGTTGGTTTTTACTCACACATCATGATATACATGTACTTTTAATTTTCAAACTTCTCACTGCATATTCAAATTGAACATTTTTACTTTTTACATGTCATACTTTACATTTGCTTACATTCAATTTCATGTGCCACAAGTCAGTCCATACCTGTGTTATGTTTAGCTCTCTGTAATAGTATAGCTGAATGTGCATTGTAGCATTAGCTGCTGGACTTACTGTAACAAGCTTGTTGTTTATATTCTAATCCATATCATTTATATATTTTAAAATAAGCAGTGGCGCCAGCATTGATGCCTTCAGACAATTTTAACATTAATTAATTCCAAAACTGTTATTCTCATCATAACCTTTTGTTCCTGGTGTTTAAGCCAATTTTGTACCCATCTACATATTGAACCCTGAATTTCCACTTCTTTATTTTCATCACTGGCCTTTCATGTGGGACATTATCAAAGCCTTGAAGAAGCCAAGATGAACAATCATATGCACCTCTGTGATCATATGCTTCTTTGCTTCCTCAATAAATTCCAGCATATTAGTTAAACATGATTCTCCGAGTATGCAGATTATTTACTAATACAGCTGTTCTTGACATGTGTTGCTCGATCTTTCCAGAATAATTGCTTCCATTAATTTACCTGTAATCTACTTTATGTTTAG
This sequence comes from Polypterus senegalus, assembly GCF_016835505.1. NCBI lineage: Eukaryota > Metazoa > Chordata > Cladistia > Polypteriformes > Polypteridae > Polypterus > Polypterus senegalus. Next base: position 15,197,747 of record NC_053167.1, read on the forward strand.
CTTACTGACCTATGGCTACTTAAATCAGGCCAATCACCCTTTTTATATAATGAGATCATATTCAATAGCTTCCAGTACTTAGGAATTTTCCCAGAGATTTTTGGAAAAATATGCATTAAGAGAAAACCACTGGTCCAGGGGCCTCATGTATAACGCCTTAGAACTCGGACTATAACATGGCGTAGCTAAAAAGTCGAAATGTGCTTACGCACAGAAAAACAGGAATCTGTGCGCATCTCAACTCTACGTCTCGTACATAAATCCCGATCAGCGTGAAAACTAACGCCGGCACGCAAGATTATGTAACGCCCCAAATCCTCCCAGAATTACGCCTATTTGAATATGCAAATCAATATAAATCGCCCTTAAGCTAGCCTTCTGTGAAAAGACAATGGAAAAGCACGGGAAAATATAAGAATTTCAGCGAATACCAAGTGGAGGCAAAGGAAAACATACTATTTGTTCAAATAAACCGTGGTATAATCAACAAAAGGAAGTTGATCGAGTGACATAGCATGTTGGAGAAACTTGAAAGCTCACGTTCACAAAATCGCACAGTGCCGGAAATAAAAACGAAGTCACATATCAAAGTTGCCGTGAAAAGAAGAGTTGTAAGCCCACTGTCTGAATGTCATATGAAAGTTTATTAGGGTACAGAGAAAAAAGGCACACGGTGGGGAAAAAGCACAAAATGTCAACTTCAATCTCGATATTTCCACTTTAATCACGTAATTTACTTTGTCATTTAGTAGATCATTATAAACTTCATCTTAAAATCGTTTAATTAACCAGTTTCTCAAATCACATCTTAATTAAAGTAGCACGCTAAATGCTTTGTTTTGTATTTGATCTTCTACTTGTATGTGCTCTATGTGTGTGAATCACTACTTGCTTCTTAAACTGGCTCTCTTCCTCCAACTGGACACAGAATCCATTACATTCGTGATATTACAGCTCTTGAATAACTAAAGTACTGAGATGTATACGGATGTCATTTTCATGATGATAGGAGTTAAAGCACGTTATTAAACATGGGTTTCATTCGATGAAATAATTTATTGTCGAAATTTGTCGCATGCTTTTTAGCTGTGTTGTTATTTTCTTTCTGTTTTATATTCAATATATATTGGCGAGCCGCACTGCAGTCAGTGCTTTTCTTTCCCCAAGTAACCGATCGCCACACAATCAGCTCTGTAATAGACGTTAAGACATCTGTAAGCTTAGCCGATTCTTCAAAACGCTTAAAGAACATTGAAATATCTTCGTAGTACATGTTTAATTATTCTATCCTTCACGACACTCCCAGTGAAGAATATAGATTATTTAAATGAAGTTAAAGTTTTATGTGTATAATTTAACAAACATATTTTGCTGCATTTCACCTTAAAAATGATATCGTCATCATATGTAAATACGGCTTTATAAAGTGGCTCAGGTTGTGAGATATTATAACTGTAGTGCAAGTTTACAGTGGGGTGATTGTACTTATAAGTACAAACCGCTCTACAAGGAGCAATTGATTGAGTGCATTTAAAGTTCTTGGGATGAAACTGTTTCTGAGCCTGAGGTCTGTACAGGAAAGGCTTTAAACGCTTTTGCAGTGGCTGAGACAGCGTGTCCTAAAGCTGTATACCGATAATTCTCTTCTCGATCAGTTGCTGCTGTGATTCACACTCAGATACAGTGGTATAAATACTCCGAGTCGGCAGTGAGAGTAATATGGAAAAGATGATCCGCTGTGGCAACTCCTAACGGGAGGAGCTGAAAGAAGAAGAAGAAGAAGAAGAAGGAGAAGTGAGAGAAAAACGCTATAGCAGTTATGGTATTTGGAATACTATGGTTGTTCCTGAACCATTATATTGTTACGAAGTTAATTACAATCAGATGCATTACACTAATAAACAATATGCGTTAGTTTCTGTGTATTTATAAAGCCGCTCATGAAAATAATGAGTAATCACACAAGAACAGTAAGTACCATTGCTTTGACGCTGGTGCGCAGTTTAAACCAGAGAACGCAAGGCATGAGTACCGTAAAGT